>NW_026781470.1:0-10000 GCF_030144855.1 Hypanus sabinus | reverse complement strand
ACGTGGGCAGGTTGTTGGAGAAGATCCTGGGAGTCAGGACTCGTGAGTCTTTGGTGTGACATAATCAGATTAGCGGTAGTCAGCATGGCTTTTTCAAGGACATGTCGTGCATTACAGACCTGATAGAATTATCAGACAATGAAACTACATTCATTGATGAAGTTAGGGCAATGGAGGTAGTATACGTGGATTTCAGTATGGCTTTTGATAATGTCCCCCACGCGAGGCTCATTCAGAAATTAAGGAGGCATGGGATCCAATGAGACGTGCCATGTTTACCTTGAATTAGCTTGCCCACAGAAGGCAAAGGGTGGTTATAGATGGTTTGTATTCTGCTTGGGATATAGTGACCAGTTGTGATCCGCGGAGATCTGTTCTGGGATCTCTCCTTATTGCGAATTTTGTAAATGACCTGGAAGAGGAAGTAGAGGGGTGTGTTAGTACGCTTACTAATGACACAGCAATTGGCAGTGTTGTGGCTAGTCTGGAGGGTGGTCAGAAATTACAGCGGGACGTCGATATGTTGCAGAGCTGGGCTGAGAAGCGGTTGATGGAGTTCAACCCAGGTATGTATAAAGCGGTTCATTTCGGTACATCAAATTTGAGTACATAATATAATATTAATGATAAGACTCTTGGCATTGTGGAATATCAGCGAGAAATTGGGATCCTTGTCCATCCATAAGATTTTCAAAGAGGCTGCGCAGGAAGTCAATGTGAAGAAATCGTCTGGTCGGTGAGCTTTCATCAACCCTGGAATTGAGTTCGAGAACGTGGATGTACAGTTAAGGTTAAATAGGAACTTAGGTAGACCCCATTTCTTTTCATTTCACGCAGGAAGGATGTGGATCAATTAGAGTGCAAAGGAGATTCGTAAGGATATTGCCTGGATGGAAGCGTATTCCTGATGAAATATGTTGAGTGAACACGACCTGTTCTCCTTGGACCGACGGTTGATGAGAGAGATCTATTCGATGATGTAAGGTATTCATCGTGTGGATGGCCAGAGGCTTTGTCCGTGGTGTGAAATGGCTAACACTAGGGGGCGTACTTCTAAGGTGTTTGGCAGTAGGTCCGGGGGCGGGGTGTGGGAGGATGTCAGGGTTAAGTTTATTCACACAGAGTTTGGTGGGTCCGTGCAATAGACTGCGGGCACAGTGACTTTTAGGGACTATTAAGGATCTTTTCGACAGTTAAGTATTTAGATAAAAAATGACGGGTATGCGGTAGGGAATTTTAGGTAGATTCCAGAACAGGTTACATGGATGGTACAACATTGTGGGCCGAAGGGTCTTTAATGTTCTGTAGATTTCTATGTGATATGTTCTATGTTGGGCACCCTTTTCATTATCCCATGATATCGTTACAGCGGGGCCTGTGGCGACGGAGAGAAGAATTGGTGTTGCATCGCCTCCGGCTCGAGTACTCCGGTCCCCGCAACGAAAGCCGTGAATTCTTACTCCGGCTTTTAGGTGAATCAAGTCCTTCCAGAGGCGGCCGATCAGAGATGCTCAGAGTTTTCCAGACGTGGTCTCAACAACATAGAACGGTACAGCAGGAAATCAGGCCCTGCTGCTCAATGTGCTTTTCTGAACCTAAGGACATCCTCATTGTATGCCTTGTCAAATCAATCCTTTCAACCTGAGCTAGGTCTGCATAACTCCATTCTCCACACATTCATCTGGTATCTAATAACCTCTATCACATCTGCATCCTCCACCGCCACTTGCATTCATTCACTGCGATGAGTATTCAAATCAAAACTTGTAACAATCTCTTCTCCCTCCTGCCTTCTGGGTAAAGGCTCCGAAGCATTCGGGCTCTCACGACTAGACTATGTAACAGTTTCTTCCCCCAAGCTATCAGACTCCTCAATGCCCAGAGCCTGGACTGACACCTTACTGCCCTATTGTCCTGTTTATTATTTATTGTAATGCCTGCACTTTTTTTGTTCACTTTATGCAGTCCTGGGTAGGTGTGTAGTCTAGAGTAGCTTTCTCTTCGTTGTTTTTTTTTTTTACGTAGTTCAGACTAGTTTTTGTGCTGTCTTGTAACACCATGGTCCTGAAAAACGCTGTCTCGTTTTTACTGTATACTGTACCATCAGTTATTGTCGAAATAACAATAAAAGTGACTTGACTTGAACGCACATCTTCTCTGAACATTCTGAGTCAGGTTTAACATCACTATCTGACTAAAGTGTGTCTTTACAGCAGCAGTGTTGGGAAAATATACAGAACATCCACTAAATTACACACTGCAGAAACAGTGCAAGAAGGAAATATTGAGTTACTGTTCTTCCTTTCTAATGAACTATATGCCCTCTGGCCTTTTAAAGGCCCTCCTCAGAGAAAGAAATGCCGACTGTCCACACTGCTTGTGCCCACGTTACCAAGGATGAACTGCTCTGATGGGCAGAAGGTTGCAGAGATGCCCAGGTCTCCCGCTTGGGAGATTCACAAACCGTTACTGTTACCACGCTGCTCATGAGAGAGAATGAGAGAGACACACAGATAAGAGGAAAACAAATTGAATCATCTACTGCTGATAAGAGGGAGGAGAGAAGCCATTGATTTACTGTTATGTCTTTTGGAGAGGGCTGTTTACTTGGTCCTATTTTGTTCATTAAAATTCCTCAGTGGACAGCTGGAGTGGGCTGGTTTGATGCACTAAGCCTTTCAAAACTGATTGACACCTGAGACCCCGTGAGTAGGACACACTAGTGAGCACTGCTTAAATGTTGGAACCCACAAAAAAAGTGAGGGGCATCGGAGACCGAACGAAGAATCGGTCAATTTTAACGAACAGTGTGAATCGGTCAATTTTAACAAACAGTGTTTATAGCGAGGCCGGTGGGGGCTTGGTTGTGTGTCCACCCTTGCCTAGGTGACGAGTACACCATTGAAGAACGGTCTAGCTAAAGGACAGAGGGGTCATACCTGAATGGCCGCAACAACATATCGACGGATCCAGAAAATAAAAGGTTTGATTGACTGTAGCTCAACCTTTTGATCGCTCTCTCTCTCTCTCTCTCTCTCTCTCTCTCTCTCTCTCTCTCTCTCTCTCTCTCTCTCTCTCTCTCTCTCCCTCTCCTCTCTCTCTCTCTCTCTCTCTCTCTCTCTCTCTCTCTCTCTCTCTCTCTCTCTCTCTCTCTCTCGATCTTTCCCTCCAACGGTTACAACAAAAGAACCAACAACTACCTCAGCCTTCATGAACGGAACTGAAATTTATACTTTCCCATGTTAATGAATTATCCCCTAGACAACGATAGAGCTTGATTATTATTATACCCACACTTTTAGGTATAGTATTGCTAACGTGGATTATCTGTATATTTGCATTTTTGATATTGATTTGTATATTTGATTAATAAACACTGTTTTGAAAATCGTAACAGACTCCAACGGATACTTCTATCTTTGCTGTTAAGACTCCCGGTGGTCGATAATCAGGAGTTCATACCTCTCTTATTCCTCAGTTCACCTCGAAAAACTCGCCTCAGCCTAAACTACATATACATTAGAACAACCAAAACAGTGGTAAACTGGAAGGGTGAGATAACAGACTTGCCCCTCCTGCTAAAAAAAATCTTACAAATGGCTAAACCATCATGTTTCCAGTCGTTGGCCCCTACCCTGAGCTCATCTGCCTTTCGTTCAATACTTCCTACATTGAATCGGAGGCAGCTCAGAACATGAGTCTCAACGGGCTCAGCCTTGTTGCTTCCTGACTTTGTCTGAGGTCTTAACAACATCGTCCAACAATGATTCCACTATCTGTACAATCATTCTGGTTATTCTCCCCCTGCAACTCGATCTTAAACAACACAACGACACTTTTTTTTTAATGGCAAACATTCGCGCTGGGATATTAGGTTCACTCCGGTTCATTTGTAAATTGACAGGTTGCCAGATGGCGGAGGAAATGAAGGAGCTTCACAACGAGGGGCGGTGTGGTGCGGCCTCCGGGCAGGGCTCTGTGCTGTCCCCCAGCGTTCGCTTGGCAAGCTCGGTTGTTGTAGTTTGTAGATTTCGGTGGTTTTTAATGCGCCTAGAACCTGAAACTGTTTATATATGTAAATGCACGCTTGTGCGGCCGTGTACATAAAGCGTTAAAGTATTTCATATATGCTTCTAATCTTTCTATTTTATACATATTATATGTGCTGTGTGCCTCGTGTGACAGTTGGTATTTCGTTTAGTAGTTTGGCCCTGGCGGTAATGTGTGCTGAAATTGCAATTAAGCTTAAAATGAATTGAATTGAAATGAAATGAAACCGTCTCAACTATAGACGACGCACCTTCCGGGGAAGAGATCCCAGTGATTCACATATCTGAGCATCTCGTTCCAATCCTAACATTTTAGCCACATTTTAGGCTGAATGTACTTTCTAATTTTGGGCACACCTGCACATACACAAGTTTGTGGATCTGGCTCCCTTACGATAACGCCAGCATTCCATCGAGGAATCTCGTTCTCTTCCACAATAGTTTTTATTTCGACTTCCCCAACAAAGACAACCCTATCAATACAGCTCACCATATCTCAGTCTATTCATTTCTAAGACACAGAACCACAGTCAGTGCCTGGCACCTGACCGGTGAGACTTTCCCCGGCTTGGTAATTTGCACCTATCTCCTCCCATCCAGAAGTATCCAGAGTGGTCTACCTGTTATTGAGCGGGTTGTCCACAAGGGGTCTCTTTCACCTTCCTGGCTCTCACGCAGTTTCCTGTATCCTACACATCAGGTGCAAATACATCTCTGTATGTCTTCCCTATCACCCCCTCGGCTTTCCGAATGATCCCGAGTTCATCTAGTTTCAGATCCAACTCTGTAACACAGTGTGTTAGAAGGTGCATCTGGATAGCCTTCCTACAAGTGAAGTTGTCAGGAGCTCTTGAGGACTCCCTGCCTTCCCACATCTCACAAAGGAGTATTCAACTGTCTGGCCAGACATTGCTACTGCTCTGACCTTGCGAATATAAAGAAAGAAGCAATAATTAAACAGTAAACAAATCCACCAACAGTTCTGTGTCTTCTCTCACCCAAGCTTCCTCCTTGAAGATTCAAAGATAGAAACCTTCTTATTTCCGCTCAAAACCAATTTCCCGCTGCTCTATCCCTCTATTCTGGCTCATCACTCACACAAACACACACACACACACACACGCACACACACACAGTGAAAATTTCTCCACACCATCCCATTCAACACGTCTAGGTTCAGACACAGACTGGATCTCCGTCCACACCGTCTCATCATACACTTCCGGGGTCAGACACAGTGAAGCTCCCTCCACACTCACTCCCGGGGACAGGCACAGAGTGAAACTCCCTCCACACAGTCGCATCACACTCTCCTGAATTTAGACACTGGGTGACGCTTTCTCCGGACCGTCCTAGCGCACAAATTGAAGCTCACTGCCCCAGGGTCCCTTCAGAAACTACGATGTTCCGAAGCTTCCCTCTCACCAATCCCCAAAACTCTGCCGATCCTGAAGTCTTGAATTGTGTGCCGGCTCGTAGAATGTGTATGCGTTTCTGTTCCGGAAGTGTGCAGGGAACAGGATGGAATTGGAAGAAGGGTTGGTTTTGTCGGGAGCACGGATATGGTGGTGAGATAGCGGTCACTGGGATGAATTGTTATCGATCCAAACGATCGGCCTGTTCACACAGCACATTGCAGAGGCTCAGAAGCGAGAGATCGATATCTGGAGGAAGGGGGCTGGATGGAGAAACAACAGAGGTTACTTCTCCCCCTTACTCCCCAAATATCCATATAAATTGAGAGAGAGGGAAACGGGTCGAGCAGGAAGAGGATTAATAGAATCGTGGTAGACCTGCAGGGGATGGAGCGCGTCAGGGAGACGGGGAGAGGATTTGAGGAAGGAGGAGATAACGGAGGCGGCACGGAGTGTAGGGGATGGAGGGGTGATTTAGACAGGGTTTGTAGAAGTAGATGGCGGTGGGGTAAACGGGGAGGGCTGTAGGGGATGTCATGGATGACGGTGACGGGTATGGTCGGGTGGGAAGGAGGGTTGGCAACGAACAGGAGACTGAAAACTCCATGAACCAGGAACACCTTCTTCCCCTCCGCCAGCATATTCTTGAACGCATCAGCACCACCTCCACATTTTTGCGGCATTTATTAGCTTTTTCCATTTGACATTAATTGTACATATTTGCGCGCTACTGATCTTTCGAAATAACAAATCTCAGGTGGTCTAAGTCACAGATAATAAATCAGACCGTGAATCCGGTAGAAAAGTTGCGATACAGGTGGACAGGACATTTGTCACGCTGGCCTTCATCAGTCAGGACACTGAGTCCGGGAGTCGGAGGTCACGTTGCAGTTGCAGATGACGTCGGTCAGGCCGCACTTGGAGTATGGAGTTCAGTTCTGCTTGCCTTGCTCCAAGAAAAATCTCAACGAACTGGAAAGATTGCAGAGGGAGATTTCCAAGGATGCTGTCGGGACAGGGGGGACTCAGTAATGGAGCGAGGATGGGAATTCTGAGACTTCTTTCAGTGACCTCATAGAGTTGTATAAAACTACAAGCGGCACGGCTAAGGCGAATGCATACACTCTATTTCCCCAGGGCGCGGGTACGAGAACATTGACGAATATGATTAAGGTGAGAGTAGCTGAAGACAGAAGCGGGAGAGCGAGTGGTGTAGAGTCAAGGGAACAAGAGGAATGCGGAGAGTGTGTAGAGGGGGAATAGAGAATCGAGGGAGAGACCGGGATAGAAGGGGGAAGAGTTGGGAGGAAGGGAGGCGAGAGTCGTGGTGGGGGGGGGGGTAGAAAAATGCAAATGAAATGGAGGAGCCGAGAGTGGAGAGGGATGAGAGAGAGAGTTTATCGGGACGAGGGTAAAGAGAGGGTGAGATGGTAAGATTGCGATAGAGGGAAAGAGGAAAACAGGGTAAGGGTAAGGGGCAGAGCGGATGGGTTAATGTGAGTCAGAGAAGGAAATGGGTTAGAAAGAGCGCATTATCATTTGATTCAAGTCGGACCCACTGCCTGTTGACAGAGAATCTGGATCTGGTCAGAAATCCCTGGGCATAAATGTGCAGAATTCTCACAGATGAAGCGCTGACGAAACTCAGTGCAAATCTCAAACTCGCCGAACCATTCACATGTACTGCATTCGAAGCCTCAAGATTTCATCTGGTACACGACATTCGTGGCCATTTTCCTATCAGGGAGGGGTAAAGAATTTCAATGCACCTCCAGCTGGCAGCTGTGTGTCAATCCCCTACATCCCAGACGCCCTCCCTCACCATTGGCCTGTGGCACCCCAAAATCTCCCACATCCCCCCTTACAGTAACCGGAATACTCAAACTGACCCACTCTCTCTCTCTGCAGCCCTGCGTCAGACCCCAAAGTAATCCCTTCCCTCACTATCTCCCCACAGATCGGTTTCAGTGACCAGAATAATAACAGTACCCAACATTCTCCTCACAGCTCCGTGTCAGTCCCCAATATATTCCTATAGCGCCAGTGTCCCCCAAAGCCCCATGTCAGTCCTCAAAATGTTCCCACGTCTTTAATGTCTCCCCACAGAACTGTGTTATCTGTCTAAGTACTCACACTCACCACTTCCACCCCACCGATCAGTGTCAGTCCAAGGTACACCCACTGGCTGACTCTCTCCCCACAGCACCCGAAGTCCCCGAAATAATCCCACTGCTCAACCCTCTTCTTAGAGACCTGTGTCAATCATCAAAACATCTCCCACGTCCCATGCACTCCACGGACGTGACTTTGTGCCCAGAGTACTCCCACTGAATCATTCTCTCCCCACAGATCTGTGTCTGAACCCAAAGTACACCCCAACATACTGCCACCCCTTCACACTCTCAAACAACGTCGGTCAGTTCCCAAAAGAGCACCATAGTCCGCAAACGTTCCCGCAGCCTGTGCCAGACCGCAAACTAAACCTACCGCCCACTCGACTCTCGCAACCTGTATCAATCTCACGACTCATTTTATTCTCAGGAACATGCAAGAGCCCAAATCTCACCCATCTTTGCATTTTCCAATCCAGAATGCACTGCCTTGGTCCTGGACAAATTTGTTAACAAAATTCTGTGAAATTAAAGTAGTATCATGAATGATTGAATTTCAGGTGTGTCACTTTATGTCTGACCCAGGGAGAGTGTGAAGGGCTAGTGCAGAAGGAGTTATATCTGTATCTCACTCCAGGAGAATGAGATGGCAAGATGCATGAAGCCTTACTCAGTGTCTGACCCCGGGAACATGTGATGGGACGGTGTGGAGGAAGATTCACCCTGTGCCTGACCCCGGGAACATGTGATGGGACGGTATGGAGGGAGATTCACTCTGTGCCTGACCCCGGGAATGTGTGATGGGACGGTGTGGAGGGAGATTCACTCTGTGTCTGACCCCGGGAGTGTGTGATGGGACGGTGTGGAGGGAGATTCACTCTGTGTCTGACCCCGGGAGTGTGTGATGGGACGGTGTGGAGGGAGTTTCACTCTGTGTCTGACCCCGGGAGTGTGTGATGGGACGGTGTGGAGGGAGATTCACTCTGTGTCTGACCCCGGGACTGTGTGGTAGGACGATGTGGAGGGAGATTCACACTGTGCCTGACCCCGGGAGTGTGTGATGGGACGGTGTGGAGGGAGATTCACTCTGTGTCTGACCCCGGGACTGTGTGGTAGGACGATGTGGAGGGAGATTCACACTGTGCCTGACCCCGGGAGTGTGTGATGGGACGGTGTGGAGGGAGCTTCACTGTGTGCATGATCCCGGGAGAAGTGTGTGATGGGAGACTGTGAAACAAGATTCACTCTGGTGTATATAAACATATACACACACACACAAACACACACACACACACACACACACACACACACACACACACACACACACACACAAACACACACACACACACACACACAAACACACACACACACATATATATATATATATATATATATATATATATATATATATGTATAACTTCCGTCGATCAGAAACATACCACTTCCTGTGTTGAATTTATTTCAAGAAGAATTGATTTTGAGTTACAACAATGCTGCTTCGCCTCACCGTAGAGAATTGCAAACGGGGATAGAAAATAAAGCCGGTCTTCATTTCTGATCCAGTCCTTGGAACAAGCATGGTCTGGAATTCAGAAACAAGCAACAGTGATTCTCCCTCCGTCCGTCCCGGAGTCAGGCATTGAATCGGTATCCCTCCTCACTTACCCATCACACACTCACCGGTTCAGAGACAGAGTGAAGCTTCTCCACACCGTCCCATCACACACTCCCGGGGTCAGACACAGAGTGAATCCCCCTCCACACCGTCCCATCACACACTCCCGGGGTCAGACACAGAGTGAATCTGTCTCCGCGTGGACCCATCACACTCTCCCAGGGTCAGATACAGAGTGAATCTCCCGGCGCACCGTCCCATCACGCACTCCCGGAGTCAGACACAGAGTGAATTTCCCTCCAAGCATCCCCATCATACGCTCCCGCGATCAGGTACAGAATGAAGTTTCCTCCACACCGTCCAATCTCACACTCCAGGGGTCAGAAACGTACTGATCCTCCATCCACACGGTCCCATCACGCACTCCTGTGGTCAGACACAGAGTGAATCTCCCTCCTCCCTGTCCCATCACGCACTCTTGTGGTCAGACACAGAGTGAATCTCCCTCCTCCCTGTCCCATCACGCACTCCTGTGGTCAAACACAGAGTGAATCTTCCTCCTCCCTGTCCCATCACGCACTCCTGTGGTCAAACACAGAGTGAATCTTCCTCCTCCCTGTCCCATCGCACACTCCCGGGGTCAGACACAAAGAAAAGTTCATTGTACAGCATCCGAAAACACGATCCTGGTGTCAGAGAGGGAGTGAATCTCCCACTGCACCGTCAGACCTCACAGTGCCGGGTTAGACAGAGATTGAGGCTACCTCCCCACCGTCCCGGCACACACTGCCGAGGTGAGGTACAGAGTGA